>NC_135567.1:6972398-6999898 GCF_964340395.1 Glandiceps talaboti | reverse complement strand
TCATGTCGTTGGCTACATGTATCATCTTCTTTTGTTATACAGTCTTTATGTATACATTTGTGGGTGCTGGGAAAAGGATAGAGATAAAAGTGGTAACTTACTGACAAGATGACCTACACTCTTTCCCAAGACATTACTATACAACTATGTTATTTTGGATTTTTTGGGGGTTTAGTGATCATGACCGTCCACTTTCTTTGTATTGTTATAGCTCATATAGAATTGGTTTTGCCGTTACACCACACCACACTACAATGAAGAACTCCATGCAGTTATTATAACTGTACTTACATATCTCAAAGGAAAACAACGTCACTCTGTTTAGCATTTTTCCTGGTGGCATGCCTTGCGTCTGACATAATGTCTATTCCTTCTCTCGCCACACGGTCACCTGAAGCTATTTCCTTTTCAGATTGAAAGAGAGAGAAAAAAAAAACATGTTGCTAATGCACCTTTCTTTTGTCCTGCATCTTATTGAGTATAAAGAATGTACATTACAATTAGAAACTCCTGACTGACAAATTAAAGATTGTCAATAGCAAACCCATAACACGTTTTTTTGGCATTCTCTGCTCTCAGCTTGTCGGCAATCACTGATCGTTTCAAATTCACTCACATTGTTTTCGTTGGAGATAGGCAAGTACAGTTATCTCCCATTTGACAGATATTCTATTTTCATTTTGTAATCATTCCGGATAATGTACAGGGAATACTGAATTTAACGGAACAAGGTGGAAAGGGTATCATTTGTTAATTTTCCATACCTCGTGTAAAGCGTCTTCCCTGGATTCCGCTGCTAATTGTGTAACGACTGGATCGGCCAATTCTCGGACTGTTACAAATAGGGAAACTACAATTGTTACTCTAAACATCTAATATATCAAAAAAACAATGAATATACTCCAATTACACAAATATACAAGTTATATCGGATAACAGATACTTACACGTCTTTCTATAGCTTATCTGCATAGAACCCATTGCGGTAGTCTCACACAGGGCATTGTAGAATTTGTACTGTTCATCTCGTAGACCACTGGTTGAAACTGCATGCATCATTCTGTGTAGTGAAAGGGACGTATTGGTTTTATCATTTGGAAAAATGAATATACGACAAATTTTCAGGGTGTGAAAGTACGACCCTCACGAAGGTCATTGACGTGGTATTTTCTTGTAATTGTAGCAATCGAATTCAATTTAATTTACCTCGGAATCAAAGAAAAATGCGTACCTGTAATTCACTAACAGTCTTCCATTTGGTAAATACGGTGATGAATTCCATGATGAGGAATGGTTGGAATTGCAATCGCACTGCAAGTAGATTCTACCAGCGTGCCCGAATGTGTCCGTCTTCTTGCAACGCAGTGCCCCTCTGCATATCCTGCTGTGCTCTTCGACTCGACCCAGAAGGTTGTTGAGCGAGGAGCTTACAGTAAGGTACATCGTCTCCTCCGTCTTTTCTGCGTCTGCTGCTTGGTAAATTGGTGTAGTTTCACCGGCACTTGTACCTTCTGTTGTACCGTCTGCTTGAACTTCGTTCTTTGTGATGAAGAAATGCACCATCTCCAACAGGGCGTCGTAGTTCGTGACTCACCTTGTTGACTCCTCTCCGAGGCGATCTCGCACGAATGCGAGTTTGTTCATCAATTGTGTTTTCAAATCGTCTGTGGGTGCCGTGAATTCTAAATGACCCCTTCTCCCGACGACAGGAACTCGTCTTTGATTTCTATCTCTTATGGCAGCAGGTGTAAAGGAAGGGTAAACTGTACGTTCCGTGGCCATTGTTAGTTAATGCTCTCCCAAAATATTATTCACAAAATTGATGTACCGAGGTGAAAAAGAGTACTGAATAAAAATTATGTTTTACAAAAGTACGAAAAATTTAAAAACAATGAAAAGGTAAATGTACTTTGAAACTATTTTTTTTCTTAAAAAGAATTTATAATCTATTCACTAAAACTAACTGCAAAATCACTCAAAACGTTGACAATTTAAATCTACTTTGAAACTGTATACTAGTATTTTGAAAAAGAAATATCTATACACGAAACTAAAACTGCAAAATCACTCAAAAACGTTGAAAATTTAAATCTACTTTGAAACTATATATTTTGAAAAAGAAATATCTATACACTAAACTGAAACTGCAAAATCACTCAAAAACGTTGAAAATTTAAATCTAAAATTAACTAACTGCAAAAAAATACTTTTAAAAATGGATGAAATGATAACGATACTTTGGAACGATATGAAAATACAAAAAAAAAACGGAATCAAAAAACCTTTTTAAAAAACTTTGCAAACCTGAGTACAATCGTAACGAATAGCAGTGACAAGAGCAGTAAAACAGTGGCGAACGGAATGACAGTTGTCGGTTGAATGAATGTCTATATCTTCACTAGTGATTTTTAGTTACATGGTTTGGCTTGGCTTGGCTTGGCTTGGCTACCGGAAGCGCAACATGTGTTTCCGTGAGCGAAAAGGACACAGTGCTCTCACGAGAACAATTACTGAAACACCTAGACTTTTAGTGGTCTGAGCTGAAACTAGTCATTAGTACCAACATGCTACATGTAATTCCATAGAACATTTTTACTGTGTTTGTTTCTAGTCATGTGAGTTGTCAAAAGTCCATCGAACAGAACAAATCTGTCACTTGTAAAGAATTAAATTTTACGTTTTCACTAACGTCAATGGTGTAGTTGATAGTAAGAGTACTTTCACTTTTGACACATTATCTGTACCAAAACTGGAGAAAGACAAAGGGTGTAATAAAGGGTGATTGTCACCCAGTTCAACAAACCTTGGTCTATTGTGGGGAAGTTTTTGGATAGTTCAATGCACAGGAAATATATAATATGTTGAGACCACTTGTTTATTACTTTATTGTATTACTACTGATCTTCGCACACAGCTGATAGACCAAGTAATAACACTCGAATCACTCTCATATCTCGTATCCGACTCAACTTCTGTATGTACGTACCAGGATCACACTTGAACTTTAGAGGGAATTAGCTCAGACTACACACAGTGTTTAAAGATCTACACTGGAAATCAAGGCAAACACCCAGCACAGTGCCTCGTTCATTGACTTCCCGCGAAGCCAAGTCCTCTTGCCAAATCTGAAGTGCCTGTCAGTCCCCAGTGTTCTTTATTGTGACGTCCCCAAAGTCTAAATTTACATAACGCATGGCCAATGGCCAAATAATTAATGCACTCCATATAGAGCTTTTCTGGGCGTGATCATGCCCTAAAAGTATTCTTAAAACATTGATGAATGATCACTATGAATCCTAGATATTTATGAAATGCAGACTGCCGTCTCATGTATTCGAGTATGCCTGGAATCCTGTGTGGTCTGAATTCACTATCCGTGAGACAGTCTTTTGACCTTTCAGTCAAACTAGGCCATGCGATGTTGTTAAAATATTCAGTTTACTGAAAATATGAATATGTCATCTGTGACAATTGCACTTACAAATAATCGGTGAATTATCACCCCCATCACCAGCATGTTTGTTGTATACAACATTTTAGTAACTGTTGACGGACAGTTCATTCGAACATAGGTCTATAACAAGTCGATACATATATGTGAAAGAAAAATATACATACATGATACACTTGTCCACAATATTGTAATGTATACAAATAAAGAACCACACACATACACGCAAAGTGACGAAAAGTATGCTTAGGTAGTAAATGACCTGTACTGTACATCAAGAGAAATGGTAACAAATAATCTGATCTCAAGATATAGCCACCTCGAGAAACGCTCTCATTCCCCAAAGATTCTAGCTCGTTTTCCGCGATCTAAAGCAAGATGTTGTCATTTTCTGTGACCCTAAGATAATGTAACGTTTTCGTTCGTTTTCTGAAATATAACATTGTATCTTGAGAACATTTTTTTGTCAATCCAAAAGAAAATAAAAATATTTCGAGATATCTTTTTTCGTTTTTCACGAATCAAAAACAAAACAAAAATATAACGAGGTCTCGATCAATTTAATGACGATTCCGGAAAGCAAATATTTCCATCTAGAAATTTAGGGATAAATCTTCTTTCGAAACAAAGTCGTGAAACTATCGCGAGGTAACTGTATACGTTCCTGTTCTGAAAGCATAATAATTACATCGAAGTGAGATAACGGGATATTCTAGATGGGAAGAAAGTAAGTTTCTCGAGACCTTCAGCTATTATCGAAGGATAATATGTATATTATCATTACTGGAAATGTCCAACTGTGTCATAATCCGCAAGAGAAGAATTTCGAGATTTGTACGATATTCAACCAAAGAAATTGGTCTATTGTGGGAAGGTTTGTTCAAGTTGATTTCTGCAATGCACAGGAAATCTACAATATGTGGGGACCACTTGCCACTTGTTTAGTACCTAATTGTATGTGTAAATAATCTATGAATTATCACACCCTACCTGTGTAGGGTCTATGGTTGCATACACACCAAGGATTCAGAGGATTGTTTCGCCTGTAAATGGTCTGTACTGTACATCGACAGAAATGGTAACAAATAATCCGATCTCAAGATATATACACCCCGAGAAACCTTCACATTTCACAGAGAAACTGTAGTGAAAGAAACAAATATTCATCTCAAGGTGATTTTTTCCCCGTACGAATACATACACTTTATTTCGATCATGGAAGTATAACCCTCATGTTTCGATGATGTTGTAATCTTCAGACACAAAAAAAAATCCACCTTTGGGACCACATCAAGAAATATAGAAAGTCAGATAGACACTCAGAAGACAGAAAGAAAGAACGAAAAGAAATGGCTACAATTAAAAAATGAATCGAGGCTCGAAGTAACTTTTTCGTTTTCCGATACCAAACAAAATCGTCCCAATATGTGCTAATTTTTATTTTCCGATTTGAGAAAGTAGACTGCTAGTCTTCCAACGATAAGAAGAAGAACAAAAAATCTCAAGATATATAATTATTCGTTTGCTAGAAGCATGACAAAATGGTTTTTAGATGTCGCGACATTTCCTTGAAATAGCGAGACTGATAGTTTCTCGAGATACCAAAAATTTGATTTTTCTTTTGATTGTGAGCTTGAAATACGACATACCATTGTTCGTCATGTGAATACCCCGAATTCCAAAAATAAAGTGCGTGAAATCATAATTTATTATCTCCCAGTTACGTTTGGCTTACTCGTGACAAAAGAGTATAACTATAGTCATGATTTGGTTCGTGTAAACTAAGAGCACAGCCCCCTTACCTCTTTCAGACGCGTAAACAAACAAAAAAGACCACAATATGAATTTGCCAATTATAACGAATGTATACGAAAGTAACATTTTATACATTATGCATTTCTAGTAAAAACTAGTCATTTATCTGTACACTTTGGTGGTAAACGATGGCATTGGCGCCTTGCTGTATGCATACAACACAATGAAGATCATAATGGTGAGATACAGGAATGAAACAACATTGTCTGTGCAGAAATGCAAATGGAATAGAGACGATTTCCTTGTCCGAAGACAGTTTTGAAAACTGACAGACTGATTGTCACCATAATCGATCTATAAAAGCTGACACTTTCCCCGGTCAAATCATCAGTCTTCGGTTTCGTAGCGACCATGTCTCGTAACATAACAATCAACATCACCGAAGAGTAAGAATCTGCCATCGTGGCATTTTTCAGTCATTGTGATTGGGAGCTTCAGGTAGTTGACAGATCACCCGACCGTCCTGAAGAGCCATGTCAAAGTATGCCGATCGGTAACCAGATAGATCTCGAGGTACCGAGGGAGATGTCTGCAGATGAATGCAGATACTGTCTGTGCCAACCATGTGCGTCAAGTTCACAGCCAAGTTGGTTGGGCACAGGTCAGCAAGGACGCGACCAGAATGCCGGTCTGCGGAAAGTCCGTTATAAGAAATATTGGACCCTCCTAGATAGACGTGGCGCATGGAGAGACGACCGGTACTTGAGAGAGAAGAGGCGTCTAATGCGTATGGATGGCGTAGTCGTCACAAGGAGAGAGGTGATGCCAAAGTGCGTCATAGACTCCGTACGATCTCTCTACCCAAACCACCGAAATCCGTACGTCGGTCATAGGTGGGAGTAGTGTACTACGTTGTTTGTAAGTTACTATGTATTCGTGTGCGAAGGCATACACAAACCAAACGGCCCTTTTCAGGGCCACCACATATTCCAAAAAGAGAACTACCGACCTAACCGTTTATTAGTTTTATTTTCACTATCCTACTTTGACAATTAGACTCAAAAACTACAATTGATCGTTTGCACGTTCCGTATGTCAGAAAACTTGGTCAGTGGAAGTACATGGCCCGGTGTAAACAAAATCCTCTTGATAAAAATGTTGTTTCCTTGAACAGTTAGACGCTAAAATCAACCTATTAGTAGTGTTCGCTATTCTGTTTTTTGAGATCTTTCAGTCGTTACTTATATGCATAGACATCGGGAATAATGCAGAGATGTTTTCTGAAAGCAAGCATGCATGTACCGTTATGCTTGGGCATGGAGAGGTACTGATTACAAATCATATTTACTTCAAGATAACGTTGATTGTTACACAAACTTTCGTGGATTAACGTACCCTTATTTGAACAAGTGTGATTGACAGGCGTTTTAATCCCGGGTTTGAAAAGTAACGACTTTTCACTAGTAACGAACAGACCCAGTTTGACCGTGTTTTGTACCAAATTGTCTCTACCATGTTTAAATATCACCTTTCTGTGACCATACCTGCATTCAACAGACATTCACAAGTCTACACATACCAAATTTATTACGAAAATCACCAGTTGCTCATTATTATCACGACTTTTCAGAGAGGAATCAAGACGTTGTTAACAGTCTGTATTCAAATTTGACAATAACCCCCGCGAAGTTAGGGGGCCTTTTATACCCGACACTCCGCTTTAATTGAGTGAAACCATAAATGATACACCAAACATTTAAATTTTCGTTGGTCAGCTCGGAAAAGGAAGTGGTACATCTTGACCTGCTGGTAATTCACAACGGTCTGAGATTCAAAAAAAAACCTAAGAGATTGGATATCAAAAATAAATACTAAACCAACTGACACTTTCCAGTAACTCCACAGACAATCGTGTCGCCCAAACTCAAACAATGAGATACATACGAACATGCAGTAAGTTAAACCATGGATGTATTAATACATCCATGGTTAAACGAAGAAAATTTCAAAAACAAAATGGAATTCTTCATAAACAAACTGACACAAAGAGGATAAAATGAATCAGAAGTAGTTCGCTCAATAGATGGAGTCTAATATAAGAATAGAGAGACATATCTCCGAAATCGGACACCAACACAAGTGAATCTTCTAGTCTTCAAGACAACACATAGTTCCCATATCAAAGCGTCCCAATTATATGAAAGACACAATTAGCAAAACAATGGGACTTGTTAGAATTCAAAGTACTATTGAACAAACTGTACCCAACCAAACCAATCATGGCACAGAAAAAGAATAAAAACCGAAAAGCTAAACTAGTCACAACTAAATTAAATTCATCTGTCTCAAAAAGCAAGGCAGAAAAAAACCTTGACGATCACAATATGATTGAAATAATGGCATCTCTGTTTGATGAACAATACATCATGAAATGTTCGATACCATAAATAAATTCTGCCGATATGTGAATTGTGTGATATAACATTATACGGACTTTAGGCGACGTTTAGCATTGTGTTTACATTTCATATATTCATATTACAGCAGTTATGATCAATATAAACAGTACATTCCACAAACAAAGTTTCATGAAACAGACTAAGGATTTTCAAGGAAATGTCCGTTACCGTGTTTATATGTTCAGTGTTCGTTAAAAGACAAAATTAAGTGTCAAAAATGCGATTTTGAGATTATGATATGTAAAATGGACAGTCGTTACTTTAACATTTTAATCTAAAAAGCTTACTTTTTCTGAAAAAAACAGACCGTTTTGATTTTTCTTTTGAAAATCATCTACGCATGCGCAAAATATACTATAATGTGGTTATCATGGGGTAATAATGGGATTTTCATGGGGTCGTTTTCAGTACATGGTCTTCGTAAACGTATGTTATGTCAAGTTGTCAACACAAATGTCAAATTAAAGGTTTTTCTAATGACGTCTCTAATCTTGGAAAATATAAAAGGTTTTCAGTTCTTACAGTTGAAATGTACGTTACATACTCAATGGTGATAAATTTGAACAAACAATTCGTTTTCTAAAGGGGTTTGCACTTTCAACTATGGTACATCGGTTTAGTAGATATTGAGTTACTATGTTAAGTAAAACGATTTGAAGTGAAACGACATGTCACTTACATACACCTAATGGCAGACGCTTGATGCACCCGATGCCACAAAATTCCTAATAATCATAATATCACATATAACATATGACCAGTACTGCTACGAAATACAAATTCAACCACAGCCATAATACGGCTTTTCACATAAAATGAGATTCAGTTAAAATACACATAAGGTAACATCGTAAAATTACAAAAACTTTATTGTATAATTCCATGTATATTGTGGTCTTCCCAGATGTAACGTACATTTCAGATAGTTATTTTACACCCTTTACAGTGGTTTACATTGGACTCATTTATTTGTTATGGATAATGCATGTACAAAATCACGTTTAATTTGCAGAAAGCCTAATTTCTAAAAAAAAAAACATCGCTTATGCAAATGCCCGCTCATTAATATTACCAAAATCTAATCAGTTCTTGTGATTACCATATGGAAGATGTCAAGCAAATATCATTTTTATATATGCAGTGGTTTTTGAGGTATCGTGTCCAAAGACAGACAAACTGGTGCATACTTCATTACTTACATACATACATACATACATACATACACACACATACACACACACATACATACATACACACATACATACATACATACATACATACATACATACATCCATACATACACACATACATACATACATACATACATACATACACACACACATACATACATACATACATACATACATACATACATACACACACACACACGCTTACATGCACACACATGCAGACAGACAAACATACACACATACATACATATGTACGTACATGCATACATACATACATACATACACACACACATACATACATATACATACATACATACATACATACATACACACACATGCATGCATACATACATACATACATACACACACACATGCATACATACATACATACATACATACATACATACATACATATATACATACACACACATGCATGTATGCATGCATATATACATACATATACACACACGCATACATGCACACAGACAGACAGACAGACAGACATACATACATACATACACACATACACACGCATGCACGCACACACACACACACATGCACACACACATGCAGACAGGCAGACAGACAGACAGACAGACAGACACATACACTTTTTTGCCATACTTCTGAACCTTATCAGTTCTGTTGTGCTAAAAAGACCTATGTTTTGCCTAATATACAGATACACATAATACAGAATATATGCAAATATTGTGGCCCCTCCCAAATTATTCTTTTTTCTATGTTTACTTCATACGTTCTAATGGTAATATCTTGACTCATGAACTATTCAAAAGAGGTTTTACTTTTGTGCTAGGGTTTCATTATTGATATAAGTAAGGTGGTATAATTGACCCAAGTGTTGCCCAATATGTACAGCTACACAAATCTATGGCCTGAATATATACAAATGTTTTGACCCCTGCCAAATTGTTATTATTTGTTTGTTTACTTAATGATTTTCGATGGTATTACTTTATATCATGTAATATTCAAAACAAGTTTCATTTTGTTCCTAGGATCTTATTAAGTACTAATAAGGGCTGTCACTGTGTGTGCATCTATCACCGAAATGAATGTGGTTTTCTTGCATGGCAGGTATTATAAGGTCAATTTGGACATTAAATTACCATGGTTACAAGATAGCTATGTTCATAATGAAATCTATTTTGAGCTCCCCATATCTACATATATAAACATTAGAAATTACAATATTCAAAGTCAAAGTGTTAATAATTTGTCAGTGGTCACCATACGAACTCATGTTTTCCCTATTCTAATACATGGAAGGGCGTGGCCAGATTAGAATCACCATAATTGCCAAAAATGTAAACTGGTCCAAACACTTTTATATCATAATATGTTATACATATACTTATTTTCTATCCTCTGATACAAGGATTTGTAGATTAGTGTATATCTTGGAAGAAAAAAACAATTATCAATTAATTAATTTGTATCAATTTCTACATGTATAACCTATGTATTAGGTTAGTGTTAATTTAAACATTTAAACATCATAAATATTAGGTGTGCTCTGGAAAAGTTTTTGTATGACAGGATGCATTCATTATTGAATAATATATTCTGAAAATTTCATCAAGAAATTCCATCAAGGAATATGAGAAAAAACAGTTTTTTATCAAAATATACTGCCCTCTGTGGTGAAGTTCTCATAGCTTTTTCAGTTGTTTTTTTGTATACATTCTGTAGGCCTGTTTTCTTGTACTACTAAATCATATACACACAAACTATATGTTTGCTGAAAGCTAATGGTATAGGCTTTCTAAAAATGTAATCTTTGAAAAAAATGGGAGAGAGTTGGTAAAACTAAAAAATTAATAAGGAGTATATAAAAAATCAACAATTAAAAAATGATGCAACATTTTCCAAACATAATGACTCAATATGTTATCAGACATGACACCATAAACACACTCATTGAATTTGGTCGAAAAACTCCCAAAAGTTACGAAACAGGAATGATTTTCCTAGAATTGACAAATTTCGACCAAAAAGAACTGTTACAGTAAATCTTGCCACTGGGGGCGCAGTTGCATTGGTCAGTAAAAAATTCAGTCCTCTTAGTGTTTATGCCACTAACAGCATAGTTCAATTGTTTCGTCATTTTCACATTTCTTTGCAAACCTTTGTTTGTTTAAAACCGGCTATTTTCAGTACTTTACAATATAATTTTTTGTTTAGATTTTAAAGATACATGTAGATGTCAAAGGTCAGAGGTCACCATATACAGGTACCATGGGTACATATATGAATATATTTATTAATACAAAGAAATACAACATTTGAGGAAATAGCATCAATATGTTGTTAGGTAAGTTAAACTATAGCTGCACAATAAATCAAGTAAACAAATCCAAACAAATAATGAAATAAATGGCAGGGATCCAAAGCTATTAGGTGTGACCTCTCTGACCTTTTTGTACAATGTTTAGTTACATTGGTCAGTAACGTCAAGGTCATAGGTTACTATATACAGGTACTATGGGCATGTATGGAAATATATGTATACATGTGAAAAAATACAACTTATTTGGAAGATACATCAATTTGTTGTTTATTAAGTTAACCTATAGCCGAACACTAAATTTGATCAAACAATTCACACACAGCTTCTATATGTTAGTATATTTTATTTATTTTATCACGTGTATGGAAATTTTAGTACAGCAGCATGGCTCATGATTTTGTTTAGTTGTTGACAATAAGGTGAACCCCCCACTTGTAATTCACTTTGTAAAAATGATGATCCACCCCCTTCATTGAGTCCCAAAATGAGGTGCCCCCCCCCCCCCTAGCCGTGAAAACTGATCTCTCCCTAATAAATCCATTTTAATTTAAAAAAAACAAAGAGTTATTGAGATCTCAAATGACAAACTCGGCTATCAAAACATAAATTCAGTACATTGATAGCTACATTGCCGGAAGCCACTGTGAACAATAGATGGCCTTGGATAACCTTAACATATGAATACACAATTAGATTTTCCAACGGACAAGCGCCACCTAGTGGTAACTAATACTGTGAACTGTGGGTTGAAAGGTTAGACTTGTTTGTTACTGATAGTTTTTATCTGTCTGACCTGAATACATTAATTCAAGCCTTCCAGTCTAAGGACTTGGTCAGTTCATGTGTTGGGTCTATGACAATTTAGACTTTATGGGAGAATGTGTTCCATGTGAATACTATGGTATGTATGTTTTCACTGTCAATGGTGCCATGTTATCATATTTTATTACAATTAGATGTTATTCTCCAATAGTTTTCATCGTTCAGTCAATGAAAAGAAGAGGCCTCTGTCACTATGAGACGCTAGACAAGTAGTGACAATTTTTAGGTCACAAATATTTACCGGCTGACTTAAGAAAATACTAATAACATAGTTATACCAGTGTCAGTGATATCAAAGACAAATCAGGGAAAGTAATGGTAATTTTAAACGTTTTGACTCATATTTTAAACAAAGCAGCACCAGTGACGTAGACACGCGTTGTCATGACAAATTCGTGCATTGTTATGATGTAAAATGACCAGAGTATGTATTCCATATTTTTTGTTCAACTTGACTCATACATGGTATTATAATTAAACATTGTAAACTACTTTTTTTTAAAGGCTGGAGCGCCTTCTCCAGTTATTTCAGAGACTATTATTGTCTGAATTTATGAAATAAAATACTGAATGAGATCATTCTAAATTTTGATACAATTTGTAAGAATAAAAAACAAAACATATATAAATTTTATATTTATAATTTAGAATGGTATATAATTCAATTTCCTCAGAAATTGATATTTAATTTTTGATTTTTGACCAGAATTGTAAGAAAATGATTGTACATTTGACTTTCCCTTTAGTATCACACACTCTGTACATGTAGGTGTGAAAGTGGCGATTGTGGACTTCGTTAACATTTAACTTGGAAGTAATAATTTGAAAATTTGAAGTACAAGAATGTTATTTTAGGAGAGTTACAGTTTTGGCTACACATGTGTATATGTTTATTTACATGGTGATATTATCGGTGGTTAATCTTAGAGCGAGTGTTGCCGACTGAGTGATTGACATATATTACCATGGCAACACTCGTTCTTATCGCCTGACGTAGAAGCTATTCTACATATTTGATTTCTAATCTTCATAACGACCTCTGTATGACCTTCTAATCATTCGTTCAGGGTGAGGCCAAAATCTTTAGAAGTTTCTGACATACTAGTGCAAAGTAGTACAGTCGTGCGAGAGGAGGCCGTTGAGGGCGAATCTTACAGTCTATCATAGGATGTGTTCCTTTATAAAGAAAATACGCATCCTATGTATACATAATCTCTGAAAATGTCGTCAAAATGTAACGACGAGAACCCATAAAAATAAACGATATTCGCGCTGTTAGGACTTCTTGGCTGTCATAATAAACGATATTTGCACTGTAAGGACTTCTTGGCTGTCAAAATAAAAGCGAATATTTGAAAATCTCACTTAAAATGATAGCAAAAATCTCTCAATTGTTTTAATTTATTTCTTCGCATACACTTATTTATTACTTTTAAGTCAAGAAAACTACACAAAATACGTTAATACAAAAGTTGATTACTTGAAGCTAATTTCCCCATAGGCTTAACATGGGAAGCGAAAAAGTTGAAAAAGTAATTAATTCCTCTTCTCCCAATATTTTCACAAATTATGTACATTAATTATATGCATTGCTATTAAAAAAGATCAAAATATCCTGTCTTCTAAGGAAGTATTCTTCCGACGTTTTTCATGTTCTCCATTAAATTCAATGGTAAACACATGCAATGGATTAATTAACGGTAACTTTCTTAATATTTAGTTGGTTTTCAAATGGTATACATTTTTGAAAAGTGCATAACATTATACTTTCTATGTACAAATACTTATGGTTGCTATGTTAAAAACAGTATCAAAAAATGTCGGGGAATATCGGAAAATGTCGGAAAAACATTCACTATTTCTTTAAGCCATTTCAGTGAATTGTGGGTGAATTCTGTTTACAGTAATTCCATCACCAACACAAGATACCAGTAATGTATCTAATTTACACAGTCCTTTCAACTCTTAATACCATCAAGTATTGAGCTACGTCTGTTGTGAGGTCACCATAGTGATCTGAAGGGATTACTGCCCTCATACAGCCATTTTGTGTACAACCTCATTATTATTCATAAACCAGGGACTTAGAAGGGGAGTCCCCTATATGCATGTTTACTTCAATGACATTTTCAGCTTTTTATAGTAAACATCGGCTGGCGCTGCGTTCTTGTACAGAAGACAGTGGTTGCCAGGGCGACCTAAACTGGTGTTTTCGACCACAGTAGTTGAGTCAATCTGCCTCCACAAAAACATAACAGTTGGCGTAATTCTGGTCATTTTCATGTGACTGAGAATTTACACAATATTTACAAGGGATATTCCGGCAGTGGCGAAATCTCACGAGACCCCCCAGCAACCGTTGCTAACCACGTGACAAAAGTTAAGCTTCGGCTGCGATATGTCATTTAAACACTTGAAAGCACACTGAATTACCAATAACAATCAAGCTATGAAAATGTTAAATTTAGTGTAGCTTTGCTGCTCTCATGATGTTTACAGAAAAGGACAAATACAATAACTCGTAATATTTCTTGATAGATTCGACATTGCGCGAGAACATGGTTATAAAACATGGTGTACCTGGGGATACCACGACTTGGTTATAAAACATGGTGTACCTGGGGATACCATGACTTGGTTATAGAACATGGTGTACCTGGGGATACCACGACTTGGTTATAGAACATGGTGTACCTGGGGATACCACGACTTGGTTATAGAACATGGTGTACCTGGGGATACCACGACTTGGTTATAAAACATGGTGTACCTGGGGATACCACGACTTGGTTATAGAACATGGTGTACCTGGGGATACCATGACTTGGTTTCAGACTAAATCAAACATGAGCTAATATACATCAAATCTGTGTATGACCCACTCAGAGTTTAGTTCGATAATAGAAAATGGACTTGGCATTTGTGGCGAATTTTCATAAACGACTTCAATGGTTACTGTTGTATATCTCATTTTATTTATAGCATTCTAGTACAAAGTGCCTTGTTCTCTCTCTTAACCTTTCAATGACTTCAACAATTAATATGATTACGACTTGACCATTTTCCTATCTGTAGCTTGGACCATTATTGATATAAACGATAAAAATACTTCCTAAAAAATTCCAGACACCTATGACCCTTGCTGTCTGTATGCCCTTCCACCCGGCCATTCTGTCTGTCTGTCTGTCTGTCTGTCTGTCTGTCTGTCTGTCTGTCTGTCTGTCCGTCCGTCCGTCCGTCCGTTTGTCTGTCTGTCTGTCTGCCTGTCTGCCATCCTCTTCAAATCTCTTTCTTTCTTTATTATTCCAACTTTCACGCATGCACTAGCTCACTCTTCATTTTATTACTGTGTCTCGATAGCTCACCCCCTCACACTATATATACACACACATAAGAAATGAAATACCTTGAAATTTACTGGATTGACTGACTCTAAAATCTGTGCCTCCATTGACACAAACATAGTCAATAGAGACACACTTTCAAATAATTTAATGAGTTTGTATCTCTAAATGGTAACTGGCCTCCACTTTGCATGTTTTCCCCAAATTTTCTCACTTTGTACTTGATCTTTTTTTAGTATTATTTGTGTTAATATGACTTGAAATGATTTAAACTTTTGAAACCCTAAATTAGTGATAATTTTATATAATTAAGTTGGGTTTTACTTCGAATGGTGCTCTAAATGTCCTCCAAAAGGTGTTCATTTTTCAAAAAGCTCTTGCCATGGGAGGAGGACATCCCCTCCCAACCCCCCAACTCCTGCGCTTGTATAGCAGGCACGAACACACGTAGCGTGCGCTTCTGCCCATACTTTTTGCAGTTCTCTCCCTACTTTGAAACTTACTGAAACCAGTAGGTTTACAATTATACATATGACATCATCACCTACCACTTGTTATGACGTCACACTGTTTTTACAAATGCAAGCAGTATAACCCAAACCCAATAAGAAGGTGCAATTGATGTCCAGCGTTGTTTACTTTAAAATGATGGACGGAGATATGGAAACGATATGTGGCAAGACAAGAGGGTACCTTAGGCTATTTAAAACGAAAGTTGCTCCATTGTCGGATTTTATTTGGATACATTTAGACCCATGGATATACCCAAAAATGAAATGTACGTTACTGTCCCGATGCCAAAGTAACTAGAGAATTGATAAGAAAATTGTACTGAAATATTGAAGGAAACCTAAGCGGTTTGTTTAAACAAGGTCACGAATATGCTAACTTGTTTATCATGGAAAGCGATTCCCACATTGTTTCAAATATATGTTTTATATACAGAAATGTGGTTGTCTCTAGGTCGCGCGAAATGTGCGTTACCGAAAATCAACAGCATCTGATGACATATAATTCTGTACCTGATATATACAAAATATGACTCTAAATATTCGATACATATCCAAGAATTCGCGGTACATGTTGAGAATGTCATACATTGATAGTTCGCAATGCCAATGCGTTGCAAAGGTATGTAAGTGGCAGAGTAATTTTGTAGGGAAATGTACGTTACTCCCTATATATTTGTTATCGATCAGAAAATGGGTAAGAGGCACAGATAGACATATAGAGGTCTTAAACTTACAAAAGCTGACAAAGTAATGGTATAGTCAAGCACTTGCTGGTCAATTTGGAGTGGAATATTTATGTGAAAAAAATGTACGTTACTGAGTTCACGATTTGAAGGAGAAAAAACGTAAACAAACTTATTCTAGGGATATCACGTGTTTACTGTCGTCTGCCATTTCCTAGCAAGCCACGCAGAATAGGGCTGTGTTCAATTTATATCGCCATTCAGACGCACATTTTCACCGCTTGTGTGGTATGTTGCAAGTTTTTTTTTCATGGCAACAGCAGTAGAAATACTTGCTGACAAAGATGTATATATTTTGGAAGATAATATTCAAGTCTACGTTGTAGTACATCAGTGTCGGCTCAGCTGTTCGGCATAGTATAGAATTTTGCATCTGTAATAGGCGAAATGTACGTTACAAAAGGTAACGTACATTTCAGACAAAATAATGTTACATTCACAAGTGTATGTTATGTTTATTTTCAAATAAATTTCCACGGATAATTTTTCATAATTGTCTATAATGATTATATTACAAAGTCTTGGGTGAAAGAAAATAACTACATTCATTTTTAAATATCATATCATGCGCAATTTATACAACATATATATTTTGTCAGGATTCATTTTAGTTAAAATCTTGTTACTCCAAATTATCCACGTCACAGTCTCGTTTCTGTAAATTGATTTGCAACTCTTTTTGTCAGTAAAGATTTTATTATACCACTGACTAATAAAATCATACCGATCCATTTACTTAATTCTTATATCACTGATAACACATTGGTAACGGACATTACAAATAGTGGTAACGTACACTTCACGAAATCATCCACGTCATTGCTTGGCGTCTAGGTAAAACACAATGAAAGTGTCTTATAACAGTGAACTACAATATCTTCTAGATAACATGGCAAAGTCTCAGGCCAAATATCAACGTGCTTACAGAGATAGAAAGAAGCAAAGGAAGGGAGAGTCTTATTTAGCGAGAGAACGGGAAAGACGACGGAGAAACAACATTCCCTCCTCAGACCTAAGTCGTGTTCAGCTAGTTAAAAAATTAGCAGAACAGGTTACGATTGACAAAAAATACAGAGAAAAAAAAATAATCGTTTCACAGATGAACTTAACACACTGAACTTAAAGGGGAGTAAGTTTATCACACGGGTTCATTTACATGTATTTATGCGTTCTCCGTCCACACCACATAATCCTAACGTAATCTTGAATAATTAACGACCAAGCTGAGAATCACTATCTCACTCGGTAAATACTGGTAAGACGTAAGACAAAAAGAAATAAAACAAAGGAGTTTGAATTGGATTACCGAGATTAACTGTAATGTTTTACCATACCCGGTTGAAATATACTGAATGGGTTGAACACAGGTTTGTATACGGCGCGTTTATTTAATTGATAAAATGTGTATAGCCCGGTTACACGATGCAACTCGACTAGCAACGCACCATGCAATTCGTCTCATGCGACGAATTGCATCGTGTACTCGCCTCGTCGCAGGGTCTTGCGACGTCGCAAGGTGCGTTGCAAGGAAACCGACATATCGGTTTCCGTGCGACTCGTCGCAAGTTGCTTCTCGAGTTGCTTCGTGAGTTGCACCGTGTAACCACTTCGTCGCGTCGCAAGTAATAACCTTTGACATATACCTACGTGTCAAATGACGTTCAATGTTATGGCCGCCATGTTTTTAGTATAAATATATTCTATTTCGGCAAGTATTTTTGATATAATTTCGATTTATCACCACGATTACCACTTATAAATAGTATACAATGTCTATGAATGCTTGATTTCCGCTGAATATCATTTTATTTCCAACTTGAAGGCAAGTAGCGACATCGGAAAGATCAACATCGCCCTAAACGAACTTCGAATTGTATAGAGTTTTACTATCGATACTTCAACAAGTTTTCAGTCATTTTATTCGTAAATGTTAGCAATTTCATAGCATTTTTGCCAAATTCCTGCCGCTAGAAGACTTGACCTCGATGACCTGTAACTTTATATATTTACGCATGTGCAACAGTTAGCTCTTGCGACTCACCATGCAACTAGCTAGTTGCATCGTGTACGCGCTCCCGTCGCAGTTGCAAGCCTCGTCGCATGCGACGAATTGCTTCATGAGTTGCATCATGTAACTGGGCCTGTCCCGGGACTCGAGTATTCACATTGCTATGCTGCACTAAACACTAAATGTTTTTCCATGTTTGATAAATTACCAATCATTTAGTTTGACTAAATACGTATTCGAAGACATTGTGCAATGTATTTGTCGAAAAAAACACATTACGATCCAATAATATCGTAAACGCATGCTTCTGAGCTACATGTTGAGAACTGTTTACGGTGGCGTGATCTAATGCTAATAGTTCCGGTCATCTACGATTACTAGGGGGAGAGAGAGAGAGAGAGAGAGAGAGAGAGAGAGAGAGAGAGAGAGAGAGAGAGAGAGAGAGAGAGAGAGAGAGAGAGAGAGAGAGAGAGAGAGAGAGCACGCCCACACGTATAGTAACTACATGTGGCTTAGACTAATCTCAATGACGTACAGCCAAAGGATTGTCATAACATTGTGAGAAAGACAAAAGATTGATAAATAGTACTACATAACAATATATGTATGTATAGTTCTTGTAACGTACAATTATAGTACACAATACAGTGCTAATAGTACAAATTTACCAGCCATAGAAGTAGGCGTTGTCTGGTCTCTAATAATATACAACGGGTTCAAGAGCTTGTCTTGTATTGTACATGTACTATTAACGTCATGTATTAACATCGCCCTAATTTTTTTCGACATTTCTCAAGTTCCATATCGGCAATTTTTATATCTAAATGATAATGACAGAAAAATGTGTTAGGGTAAATTTGTAATGGGACAGAAAAAAAACGCATAGGGGTTCATGACCTTATACTTTGTCTATAACCCGACGTACACTACCTATATATATCGCTACAATAGTTGTTAACTTATCTATAGGATACAATAAAATAAGTTGTCGGAATTAATAAAATACCCACAATGCACTGAAATAGTCAAAACTTGGAGCATTCGGTCAGAATGTTTTATGTTTAGGTATTACGTTTGTTGGGCTTTCAATATCACGTAACTTGCTTTGAAAGCCATATCTATGATCAACATGCATTGCTTTTGTAAAAAAGTATATTCAGGCATGTTTGGTCAGCACTCGTAACGTACATACCTATGAAATTGGTCTGCCTGTCATGACAAATGTTGACACGAGTGTGAAATTACAAATTCATTTTAGTGAAAGAGTATATTAGGGAGATTTGCTTTCAAAAACGTTTTAGCATAAAGGGTAAATTAGGAATTTTATTTCGCAATGGATTGTTTGCCAGACACGTGTGTTACACCATCCGACAGAGTCTGTACTAGAAATAGTTCAAGTGTTGACGTAGTTGTTTTCGTGATGAAATGATTGCCATAAAACGTATCTCAATGTGTACAGAAATGTCCATTAACTATGTATTATCAAACTGAATGACTTATAACAACAAATCGTGTCGGGGATTGCAATTGTGTGTCTGTGCTTTTTACTGCGAGGTCTAATTCGGGATGTTGTGTGACTAGATTAAAAAACAAAATTACGTGAAATAATGAATATTTTTGGCACGTTTTCTTTTGTCGAAGTCCTATGTGTGGATCACATATAAGTGCATAATCGGCGAATCGCACACAAAGTCAAGTGTTAGTGATTGTAACAAAAAACAAATCATCTTCTAACCATCGTGATAGATCGAGGTATGTGATGCTTGATAATATCAACGAGATAATTATGATTTCATATACTAGTATATGGATACTACAACAAAATTAGAAAAGTAGAAGAGATACAAGAACTTTGCCGAAAATTTACTGTTAATGTAACAGGAATATTGCTTTCAGGGCAACCGTATGGGGGACAGTTCTTTTATCATCGGAGAATTGATTCAGACTAAATGAGTTAGAATCCTGACTCAATAATATGACATCTTGTGTAAATCGATAGGAATGTCTCATGTAAATAGTATGGACTATCATAACCTTATTACCAAGAAATCATACATACTTCGCACATAAAGTTCAGTTTTCTAATTCTTTTATTAGATAATTTCAAATAAATAATTGTCGCATCATCTCTCTCCATACTTTTCGCTTCCATTCTGATGTTTTCCTCTTGAGGTTGCGATGTCCTCTTTGTTGCCGCTGTTGCCTGGCATTTTGCCCTGTTGTTCTTGACGTTGCCGGCCGATCGACATTTTCATTCTGGAGATAAAGTAGGGTGAAAATAAAGTTAACGTGGCTGATAGATCGCAGAGATTTACACTTATAAAAGGTTATGAAGAGTTCACTTTTGTATTCAGAAAATGAAAAAAAAATATCTTGATATCAAAATAAAAAATATGGAGATAACTTCTCATCTTCCACCAGGAGAAAATGACATATCGAGATCTCAAGAAAACTGTTGACACATTGCAAAGAATCCAATGGTGAAAAAAGAAAAAAGAAACAAGTAGAAACTCAGTTTTGGGGATGCATTGCATTTGTCGGAGCACAACTCTCCTATAGATATGTTGGGAACACATTGCTGTTATTTTCTGTTGCTTATGTGTATGAAGTTTATTTCTGGTGTGTTGAGTTGTTTTAATTTTTGTAGTTGTTTGTCAAACGAACAGATTGCCAAGAATGAGATGCTCACGTAATATAACAAAAGAGACTGGGGTACGGACTTGACTAGATGCTCGACAACTGTTTTTTGTTTTCTCCTTTTCCCCATTGTTTTCTTCATTGTAAATATAAATGTCTATATTGCTATTTTCTTTACAATTCAGGGAATAAAGTATTATTATTATTATTATTATTATTATTATTATTGGCAAATATTAATCAGGTAAAAGGTACTCAGTTTAGTAAATTAACCACTTGCACTCATAACATTTCGTAATGCACCAGGTAAGTTGGCATTGAAACATGTTGGGCAAAGTTGTAAAATACATGTGTAGATTACAATTAATACAACAATACAGTCTTTGAAGTTAAATATTGGGCTACACATAAAAACCTACCCAGTCTAAACAAGCCATCTCGCTTCTTACTCGGTAGCGATGATCGCCGTATGATATCCTCTTGTCCCGGTAGACTAGGCATACATTGTTGTAACTTTCCACGTAGTGGGTATCCTTGCACTGTAATATATAACGGTTTTCAGACTTCAGAAGTAGTAGTAGTAGTAGTAGTAGTAGTAGTAGTAGTAGTAGTAGTAGTAGTAGTAGTAGTAGTTTTGAAAATGAGCTTTATTACAATGTTTTAAAATATTGACATAACAGTAGAGGTAGAGAATGAAATTGAAGTTTAACATTTGAGAATATTGGTAAAAATGTATACAAGATTTGACATTCAACAAGAACAAATGGTGATTCAGTCGTGGAAATTGATTTTCAACTGGTATAAGTCGCAGCTGCATTATCAGCCTCCGGATGTTACAAGAGTTGGTTCCACGTCTATGCTGTTTCAGTCTTTCAGTATAACAGTCAGACCTAACGGGAAAGATCAAATAGCAAGGTTGCTAGAAAGTGGCAAAGGACTCAGTAAAGGACACGGACACAAAATGTGGAAGCTTTATTGATAAAATATGGGAAAGGAAAACATTTCGGCGTGCAGTAGCAATATTTACAGGCACGCCGAGGAGAAAGCAATCAGGCACGATAAAGTTAAATCAGTATTTCTAATTCATTCGTTGGTGAAAGTTTGCAGAGAATTTCGTTCTGTGACCAAGTGTCGGAAAATCTATCAAGCTGGCGAACGAGGTTGAAGTATGCAAATTCAATTTTTAGACGGGTGGCGATTTTATCTTTGAAGATTGTTTTTGGATCAGTATACGGGATGTTTTCGCGTTTGTTTCGACGGCATAAATGAATGGACATTTTTGCTGTACAGATTAAATAAATGAAAAGATCCCGTTCTCGTTTCGAGTTGAACTTATTTGACTTTTTAGGCGGGTTCAGAATGAACCACCAGGGTGGTATTTTGGGTTTTGTTGGGAATGTTCTCTTGAGTGAATTGAGGAAGGCTAAGAGGGGTTGGATGTGGTGACATTCAAAGAAAATGTGTAGAAGCGAGTCTTTTTCCGAACAGAATAGGCAATTTCTTTCTCGACTCACGCCGATTTCAGTTAGGAAATTTTCACTCGCATATGCACCGTGCATGATGCGCCAAAGAAGGTCGCCTTCGTATAATGTGACAAGAGGTGAGTAACAGGCTTTGAAGTTCGGTTTACTATTGTCGGGAATATTAAGGAAATCGCGCCAGACTGTATCTAACCCTTCGGGTGACCGGTTTATGTGCTGTGCCTGTATTAAGTGTTTGTAGATGGCCCCCTTTTCGAATTTGTATAAAGGAAAGTTGAGGTCATCGGAGACGTGGAGTTCAAAGCTGTAGTGTGTATTTTCAATCATGTTCACATTTCTACTATGTAAGTACTTGTTGATTGTGTTCATCCAATCTGTGGGGATGGCTTTGTGGATTGTATCCAGGGTAAGTTGAAGGATGCGTTGGGAGCGAATATTGATTCTATCAGTAATATCAGGTACCGTAAGTAAGGCTTTGTGGTCAGCGTTGAGAAGATCTCGGATTTTTGTCAGTCCAGCAGAAATCAAATGTTCAAGTCTAAATGGCTCTTTTCTGAGTGGATGGAGAATATGGTGATTACAAAAGAGTGGTTCGTTGAGAATTTCGAAGATGTTCGTTTTGTCAAGCTTACGGATTTTTTTTAGTGTTTCTCCAACGCTTGAGAAGATCGATGTAGAAGGGAGGCATATTGTTGAGATTCATGCTCAGTTCAGTAGTAAGGAGTCCCTTGGTGTATCCTAAATTTCCAACTTTACTGAGGTAAAAATCAATCATTTGGAAACAAGGTTGTTTAGAGTCTAAATAAAGATAGCGTTGAATCAATTGAATGCGAAGTGCAGTTATTCTACTTTGTAAGTGAATCAAGTTTTGGCCGCCTTTATCAAGTGGGAGGTACAATGTGTCAGATGATATCCAATGTTTTCCGTTCCAAAAAAAAGTTGAGAAATAAGCGTTGGAGATATGTGATAGTGTATTCGGGCGGAGTAAGTGCAGTGAGAGGGAAAAGTGTTTTGGATGCGATTAACTGGTTGATAATTATAGCGCGCCCCCTATAGGACATTTTAGGGGCAAAGTGAGACCAGTTTTCAAGTTTGTTTTCAATTTTTTGAGTGAGATGTTTCCAATTCTCGTCGCTGTACGATTCAGTATTGCCAAGTAAAATACCAAGGAGTTTCAGGCCTTTGTTGTTCCACTCGATGTTAAGGGGGTTATCGTGACGTTCACGCCAGGAGCCGCACCACAAACCCTTTGATTTACTGAAGTTGATCTTGGCATTGGATGCTTGTTAGTAAATAACTAGTGAGTGATTGAGTTCATTTAAGTCTTCGTCGCGAGTAATAAAAACCTCGACATCGTCTGCGTATGCAGAAAGTTTACATTTGTTGTTGTGTGAGTTTGGAATGTCTAAACCTGTTATTTTACTCTTAGTTCTGATGTGGTGTAGAAGGGGTTCAATGGCAATGACGTAAAGTTGCCCAGAAAGTGAGCAGCCTTGTCTAATTCCCCTGGCAAAATCAATTGGCGAAATTAGGGTATCGTTCACTCGAATTAAAGATTGTGCTTCGTTATAGATTAAATGAATCAAGTCAACAAATTTATTTCCAAAACCGAACGAGCGTAAAGTGTCAAAAAGATATTGATGGTTGACACGGTCAAAGGCCTTTTCTTGGTTAAGTGCCAGTATACCAAGTGGGATGTTGTTTTCATTGGCCATGGTGATACTGTCGTGTAACAGAGAAATGTTGTCATGAATTTGACGGGTAGGGATACTACAACTTTGGTCATGATGGATGATAGAACTTATCACGTTCCTGAGACGGAGAGAGAGTGTCTTTGTCAGTATTTTGTAGTCACTGCAGAGAAGACTTATGGGACGCCAGTTTTTCAGTAAATTTGTATTGCCTGTTTTAGGAATGAGCGTAGTCACGGCACGCTTACACGAGTTTGGTACGATGCCTTGATTTATTGATGCCATCATAACTTCATGGTAATCGTTTCCAAGTACTGACCAAAAGGTTTTATAAAACTCGTTTGGGATACCATCAATGCTTGGCCCTCTACTGTTCCTCACATACATTAACGACTTACCTGATTATGTTAATTCACATGTAAGACTGTTTGCAGATGACCTCATTGTGTACAGAGAAATCAATACTCCAGCTGATACTGAAATACTACAAAATGATATAAACTCCCTATGCAACTGGGAAAAAAGATGGCAAATGAAGTTCAACACATCAAAATGTTTCATTATGCACGTAACACACAAGAAAAAGTTCACTCCATACCAGTATCACATGAACAATAACATCCTTCAGAAAGTAGAACATCATCCATACCTAGGAATACAACTATCAAGCAACCTTTCATGGGCCCAGCACATTCACCAAACCACAAACAAAGCAAACAGCATACTTGGTTTACTCAAAAGGAACCTTTGGAACTGCTCCAGGAACACAAAGGAAATAGCCTACAAAACACTAGTTCGACCCAGACTTGAGTACTGTAGTACAATCTGGGATCCACACCAGAAAACTCATCAGGAACAACTTGAAAAAGTACAAAGGAGAGCAGCCAGATTCGTTACCAATGACTACAGACGCACAACAAGCATCACAGCCATACTAAAAACTCTAGACTGGGAATCACTACAGAATAGAAGAACTAAGTCAAGACTCGTCACAATTTTCAAAGAAACACACGGAATCACCCCTACAAATATAAAACACCTTCATCAAGAAAACCAAACCAAACACAACACCCGTCAAACACAGAAGTTAAACTACAATACCATTCGCTCCAATAAAGATTGTTATCACTATTCACTATACCCACGTACTATACCTCTATGGAACTCATTACCACCAAGTACAAAAGCAGCAAAAGATGTGGCAGTTTTTAAATCACTAGTCAATCTCAATGTGGAATAAAGGAAAAATTGAAAGTGTGATGCATGACGAACTGTACGTGTATAGCCACATCTGGCGTTTTGTACAGTAATGGACAAGACAAGACAAGATGCCAGGTGAGCGGTCGTTCGGGAGAAGTTTTAATGCGTTTGTCATTTCTTCCAGTGTAATTTCACTGTCAAGGAAATCGCGGTCAAATTCGTTAATTTGAGGAAGGTTATTAAGAATTTCAGAGGTAGAAGTCACATCAATGGGTTCGGGGGTGTAAAGTTTTTCGTGAAATTGACGAATCGTTTTTCTGATTTTGGTCGGATCTTCAGTTATTGTATTGTCATTTCCGTTTTGAAGTTGGATGATAGATTTTCTTGTTCTCTTTTGTTCGTTAAGTTTGTATATAACATTGTCAGGAGCATCTGAGTTATTAAGATATTTGTGTCTGTTCCGAATACCTGCGTGTTTGTTTTCCTGATTAGTCAAATTGGTGAGCAGAGTCTTTTTCTCCTGATATACTTTTTCAACGGCTGAGTTGTAGCCATGGTTACTGAGCTGACTTTCAAGAGCAGCTATTTCGCTTTCAAGGTTATGTTTGTCGGTTTTGTTTTGATTCACTTTATTATTACAGTATTGTTGGCTGAGTTGCTTGATTTTTTGTTTTCCAATGTCCCACCAAAGTTGAAGATTTGGATAACTGTCCTTCTGTTTATCCCAGTTTTTCCAGAAATTAAAAATAATCCCCTTGTAGTTTTCCTCCTCAAGGATAGAGGTATTAAGGGTCCAAACTGGGTTCCGATTTTTGACATTTTTTAGGGATACTGAAAGGGTGACAAGTGAGTGGTCCGAAAAAGGCCAAGGAGGAGTTCAGGATTGAACACTTTTTGATATGGTTGATGTAATGTTTATTAACAAAAATTTTGCCAAGTCGCGCATGCGCATTGTCGTGATCGCGATGCCATGTATAGTTAAGTGATGCTGGATGTTGGTTTCTCCATGCGTCAACAAGTTTAAAGCGCTGGGTTAAATTTGTGAGGAAGTTTGACGTTCTGATATCTGGCTCGGACCCCCGGTTACGATCTATCCGGGGGTCAGTTGTACAATTGAAGTCCCCTCCCAAGTAGATTGGGTCGTCAGAGTCTTTAATGGAATTTAAATGTTGTTCAAGGATTGTAAAACACTCCAGGCGTTCAGTTGCGTCAGTTGGTGCGTAAATGTTTATTATATGAATACGGAGGTCATTTATCATTACATTGGTAGAGAGAAGGTGGCCTGGAAGGAGATCACGTTTGGTTAGAATATTAACTTTAGTATTTGGAGAAAACAAAATTGAGATACCGCCGCGGTTGACCGAACCATGGGAAAATAGGCCTCTGCCTCGCCAAACTAGTTGCCAAGTTGTTTCGTCAGTGGGGCCGGGGTTGTGTGTGTTTCCTGAAGTAAATGGAAATCTGCCCGCGAGTTATTTTTCAAATATTCGAACACCTGGTATCTTTTAAAGGAGTCGCGACAACCTCTAACGTTGAGTGTTGTACATGTTAAGCCTGTCATAATGGCTAACAATAAAAATAGATATCGTTGTGTATCCATGTTGTGTGAAGTGAAGTTTAATGTGTTCAGTTGTTCTTAGTTTTATATCCGGTTGTCTTGATGTAGTGTAGTACCTTTGTTCTAATTTTGTGTATTCTAGCTTTTTGCGATGTAGTGAGTGCTTGTGTTGAACGGTAATGTTTGAAAGCGTGGGTCAAGATTTTGAGGTTTGGACAGAACTGTTTGCATTTTTCTATGATTTTTTTGAGTGCATGGTTTCACTTAGAAATTCTCTGATAGAGTCTGTAGATGGTCCTTGTTGACTTTCATTTAATAGGGACACATCTGACATTTCC